>NC_037671.1:41576492-41616130 GCF_003255815.1 Theropithecus gelada | reverse complement strand
GCTCAAGCCTGTAATCCCAGCACTTTGTTAGGCCGAGACGGGCGGATCACAAGGTCAGGAGATCGAGACCATCCTGGCTAACACGGTGAAACCCCGTCTCTACTAAAAAAAAAATACAAAAAACTAGCCGGGCGAGGTGGTGGGCGCCTGTAGTCCCAGCTACTCGGGAGGCTGAGGCAGGAGAATGGCGTAAACCCGGGAGGCGGAGCTTGCAGTGAGCTGAGATCCAGCCACTGCACTCCAGCCTGGGCGACAGAGCGAGACTCCGTCTCAAAAAAAAAAAAAAAAAAAAGGGCTGGGCGCGGTGGCTCACACCTGTAATCCCAGCATGTCGAGAGGCCAAGGTGGGCGGATCACCTAAGGTCAGGAGTTTGAGACCAGCCTGGCCAATATGGTGAAACCCCGTATCTACTAAAAATACAGAAAATTAGCTGCGTGTGGTGGTGCATGCCTGTAGTCCCAGCTACTGGGGAGGCTGAGGCAGGAGAATTGTTTGAGCCTGGGAGGCAGAGGTTCTAGTGAGCCGAGATCATGCCACTGTACTCCAGCCTGGGTGACAGAGCAAGACTTTGGCTCAACAAATAAAAATAAATAAATAGTAAAGTTATTGCCGTTAGTGTGCATTGCTTTTATGAAGGGAAAGGAAAACAGGAAGGAAGAAAGAAAGGGAAGAAGGAAGGGAGGGAGGGAGGAAGAGAGGAAGGAGAGATAAATGGAGAGAGAGAGAGAGAAAGAAAAAGAAAGATCTGTTCTGGTGCAAACTTCTCAGTGGGTGTTCAGGGTTCAGGGCCCTGTCTTGTTCAAATTTGTTGCCTCGTTTTTCCTCACTTTCTTGCACAAACTTTATGTTCCAGAGAAAATGCAGTTCCCCAAACTGCCATGTCCATTTCTACCCCTGAGCCTTTGAACATGTTGTGCCACCTTTCTAGAGCACCTTTGCTGATCTCATACCTCCTGGTTGACCTTCAAGATTCAGCTCTCAAGCGTCATCCCCCAAGCTCGTGTCAGACACTTCCTTCCCAGGGCTCTTATGACACAGGCACATACCTCCCTAGTGGCCTTTATCACGTTGCATGCTAAAGATTTATCTATATACCACTGCCATGCCTTTCTCCCACCAGACTGTGAGCTCCAGTAGGGCGGTAACCAAGTCTTATTCATCTCAGATCCCTGAAGAACCTAGTTCTGTGCCTGGCACAGAGCAGGCACGGTGGTGTCTGCTGAACTCAGCAGAAAGACACTGACTCCATCCATCCTGTACTTTACTCGCCACCCCACTGGTCACCTGTTGCTCAGATCAAGTGCAGGGCTGACTGTCCAGCCCCTGCAGCCCTCATGGGGCTCATCACATTCCTCAGACGTGATGCCCTCCCTCTGCCGTGGGATGCCCCATCCCCGTTTTCCTGTGGGTCTTCAACTCTAGGGCTCCGTGGGCCCAGGCACAGGACCTCCGGGGTCCTGAGCCCAAGCAGGGACCAACAGGGCTTCACAGACCATTCTGCTGGCTGCCCCCAGCACTTTCCCCCCTCTTACCCGGCAAAGTGACCACTATCCTGACACCTAACACTAATGATTCATTGTTGTTGTGTTGAAATGTTATGTACATGGAACCATATGAATGTCGTTTTTGGAACTGCACTCCTTTCACTCACCAAGCTGTCTGCCAGACACATTCACGTTGCTGCACACAGCAGTTACAGTTCATTTTTGTTGCTGTATAATATCCCATTATAAGAGTATACCAGCAGTTATTTATCCATCTGCCATTGATGGGTATTTTGGCTGTTTCCAATGTTTAACTCTTACACATGGCACTGTTAGGAGCATTTTGAGCAATATTACGGTGAGCAGACATCACATTTCTCTTGTGTTAGAACCAAGGGAAATCCTCCCCTTCTCCCACTGAATATTCACCGAAAATGGACTCACAAAAGGCAGATTAATTGGAGAAAAGGCATATGCATTTATTTAAGGTGTAGGTAGGAGCCTTCAGAATGATGACCCAAAGTTACAAGGGACATCATTCATTTTTATACTTCGGTTCAACAAAGTTTTTATGGACAGCTGTGTGGAAATATGGTTGGACAATAAGGGTATGCTTTAATGCTCATGGATGGAATGGGGAAACCCAGGAGGGCCTGTTTGTCTAGATTCCTCTTGGCCTTTGAGCCTGCATTCCTTCCTTCTGGGTATGGAGCAGGAACGGGGCTGTTATGACTGTGGTCAAACTAGATAGGTCAGATAATGTCTTTATGACAAGTTTTCACACACAAAGGTGGAAGGAAAGTGAGAGTAATATTTGTCAGTATTATGGCTGGCTTTGGGGAAAAGGGGCTCTGGTTTCTATGGCTCACCTTAGGGAACAGGGATTCTGGTTTCTACACCCAACCCCGGCAGGGGAGAATGTGACTAAGAAGTAGGCAGGCAGAGAAAAACGGTTGCCTCTGAGGCTTCTTCTGAGGCCTGTATTTGCGAGTATTGTTTCCTGAGCTCCAACAGTTGGAAAGCAACCTCGGAAAGGAATTGCTGGATCATAGGGTATACACGTGGTCAGCTTTAAAGATATTGCCAAGCAGTTTCCCAAGTGGTTGCACAGCACTGCTTTTTTGTTTTGTTTTGTTTTTTGGAGATGAAGTCTCACTTTATTGCCCAGGCTGGAGTGCAATGACACAATCTTGACTCCTGGGTTCAAGCAATTCTCCTGCCTCGGCCTCCTGAGTAGCTGGGATTACAGGCACCCACCACCACACCCGGCCAATTTTTGTATTTTTAGTAGAGACGGGGTTTCACCATGTTGGCCAGGCTGGTCTCGAACTCCTGACCTCAGGTGATCCACCCTCCTCGGCCTCCCAAAGTGCTGGGATTAGAGGTGTGAGCCACCATGCCGGGCCCAGAGCATTGTTTTTATAGAAGAGAAAATCTAAATCTCCATAAACACATATCCACACCTTTCGCCTGTTTCCTACACAGTGCAGGGGGCCCGGTCAGATGGCTTGAGGAGAGGCAGCTACACTGGATGATGAAAGGACAGGGCTGGGAGGACATACATTTTACTGTAGCCTTCTATACCTTTGGAATTTTGAGGCATGTTAAAATGCAACCTAGTAATTTGGTTTTTGTTTGTTTGTTTGTTTGTTTTTAATGAAAAAATAAGAAGGGGGAGAGAAAGATCCCTGTCTGAGTGTGATGCTCCCCACTCCACCCCTCCATTCTTAACCTTTACATAGATTCCTCCCCCAAGGAGGAGCTCTTAGCATGAGGTTGGGGAGCAGGAATGACAGAGCCTTGGAGAGAACAGAGAGGAGACAGAACAATAGGGGTGGATGAATAAACACAGAGTTAACAGCTTCCACACATTCCGAGGAGACAGGGAACTAAGGTGTGGTCCAGATCCTCTGGAGATAATCCAGAAAGATGAAAGACTTGCTAGTTAGGAAGGGTTTAAAGGATATGGGTGATAGAGGAAAGGAAAGGGGGGGCACCACCCAAATGGTTAGGGCAGGGGAAGAAAGGGTTGAGGATATGTGGGCTGTGGGCACTGCTCCCCTTCTCTGTTCCTTCTAGAAACTTCCACCACCCCACTCCCCACCTCACGCACACACCACCCTGACCCTAAGAATGTTGGGTATTCCTCACTCAAGGACACCCCACCACCACCCACCCAACTCGGGTCCCAGGCAGGCCAGGTCTAGAGGGATAAATAGAAGGGCCCACCCCCTAGCCTGCCACCCCATGACCAGGGGCCACCTGCACCTCTAACAGGAGCCAAAAGGAAGTGGCTGCTGAACTGGACCTGGAGGAGGGAGCCAGCACCATCTGGCTGCATCTGCCTCCCTCAATGCCACATCCTCCTGCAAGGCCGAGAAGAGAGATGGCAGTGAGCAAGTGTTGCTGCCAAGTGCTGAGAATCAGTCCTCAGGAGCAGCCTAACACCTGGCGGAGGTGGGGCCCATCATTCACTCACCCACTCACTCGTTCTTCCATTTGCCAAAGCACATACTGTGGGCCAGGCCCCTCTCCCAAGTGAAGCATTTCCTCTAGCTTGCCTGAAATCCCACCATTGTAGTTACTTAACTGGAGATCAGAGGTAGACTGTGGGGTTGGTAGCTCAAACAATTTGAGGGAAAACTCTTAGAAAAATAATCCAAAATGTACACATTTTCAAAAACATGTGGCCATGGGAGGACCACGCAGGTGACGGCCAGACTCTACAGCTGGAACGTGCTTAGCTTCTCTGTAAGTCCACCTCTTTGTAGACAAGTGCAGGTGACAGGCCATGCGTGGTGGCTCACGCCTGGTCAAGAGATCGAGACCATCCTGGCCAATGTGGTAAAACCCCATCTCTACTAAAGATATAAAAATTAGCTGGGCGTAGTGGCACGTGCCTGTAGTCCCAGCTACTTGGGAGGCTGAAGCAGGAGAATGGCTTGAACTCGGGAAGTGGAAGTTGCAGTAAGCTGAGATCACGCCACTGCACTTCAGCCTGGCAACAGAGTGAGACTCTGTCTCAAAAAAAAAAAAAAAGAGTGCAGGTGACAATAGAAGTTAGCAGCCCTCAGGACAGGGCTCATGGGAAAGAGGAGGGCACTGAGGGCATCCACCATCTAGCTGACGTACCCCGAGAGGCTCAGAGCACAGTCCCTGCTCCCAGGAAAATCTGGTCCCCTCTTGCAGCCAAGAGAAGCCTCTCCCCGGTCTTTTGCAGCAGTCAGGGGGTGGGTACAGCACCCAGAAATGTGGCCCGGTTTGAGCTTCCCCTCCACCTGAGGCTGCCTTGAAGCAGAAGCAGAAGAGAAAGTGATGGCCCAGAGGGAAGGTGGGTGGACTGGGTGGCGCTTCTCTCTCTGGGTCTCAGTCTGCACTCTGGTTCAAAGCAGTGGGCGAACCACTCTAGTTCAAAACGTTTTTCTCTGCCCGTCTGCCTCTCAGTCCCATTCTCCCCACAACCCAGGGTTGGGTATAGAAACCAGAATCCCTGTTCCCCAAGGAAAGTCATAGAAACCAGAATCCCTTTTCCCCAAAGCCAGCCATAATACCAACAAATATTACTCTCACTTTCCTTCCACCTTTCTGTGTGAAAACTTGTCATAAAGACATTATCTGACCTATCTAGTTTAACCACAGTTCATAACAGCCCCGTTTGAGAGAGCATCCTGCTCCATACCCAGAAGGAAGGAATGAAGGCTCAGAGAGGCCAAGAGAAAATAAGTTTATACCAACCAAAGTCTTTTGGAAATCCAGGGTCTTCCAAGGTCTTCCTATCCAGGAGCTTTAAGTCAAAGGAGATAATAGGGTCCATTTCCACTTCAGTTTCTTAAAATCTTAATGCATTAAATACAGTCATGTGTCACATAATGACAGGGATATGTTCTGAGAAATTTGTCTTTAGGCCATTTCATCACTGTGTGGACATATCATGGAGTGTTACACAAACCTATATGGAATAGCCTACTATACACCCAGGCTGTATGGCAGAGCCTGTTGCTCCCAAGCTGTAAATCTTTACAGCTTGTGGCTGCACTGAATAAACACTGTAGGCAATTGTAACACAACGGTAAGCACTGGTGTATCTAAACATAGAAACAGCACAATAAAAATACAGTATTAAAGATGTTTAAAAATGAAACACCTGTCTAGGGCACTTACTGTGCATGCAGCTTGCAGGACTGGAAGTTGCTCTGGGTGAGTCAGTGAGTAAACGGTGAGTGAGTGTGAAGGCCTAGAGCTTTACTTACTATATACTACTGTACACTTTATAAACACTGTACACTTAGGCTACACTAAATTTATAAAAAAAAACTTTCATAATAAATTACCCTTAGCTTACTGTAACATTTCACTTTATAAATTTTTTTAACTTATAATTTTATAAGTTAAAAACTTAATTATAAAAACTTAATTATAAAAACAATTATAAAAACTTAATTTTAAAAGTTTTATAATTATAAAAACTTAACTATAAAAACTTAATTTTTTTATTAATTTTTTTAACTTTTTGACTCTTTTGTAATAATACTTAGCTTACAACAAACACATTACAGCTATACAAAAATATTTTCTAACTTTATATTATTATTATGTAAGCTGTTTTTCTATTTAAAAATTTTTCAGCTGGGAGCAGTGGCACATGCCTGTAATCCCAGCACTTGGGGAGGCCGAGGCAGGTGAATCACTTGAAGTCAGGAGTTCGAGACCAGCCTGGTCACCATGGCGAAATTCCACCTCTATTAAAAATACAAAAAAAAGTAAGCTAGGCATCATGGCGTGCACCTGTAATCCCAGCTACTCGGGAGGCTGAGACATGAGAATCTCTTGAACCCGGGAGGCGGAGGTTGCAGTGAGCCAAGATTGCACCACTGCACTCCAGCCTGGGCGATAGAGAGAGACCCTGTCTCAAAAATAAATAAATAAATAAATAAATAAATAAATAAATAAATAGTAAATAAAAATTTTCCTTTAACTTTTTAAACTATTTGTCAAAAACTAAAGACACAAACATACACATTAGCCTAGGTCTCACAGGATCAGGATCATCAATATCATCCTCTTCCACCTCCACATCTTGTCCCACTGGAAGGTCTTCAGGGGCAATAACAGCATGGAGCTGTCGTCTATTATAACAATGCCTTCTTCTGGAATACATCTTGAAGTGTAGCAGGACAAGCGCAGACAAAACTCCTCAGACACTGAGTTAAAGAAGGAAGGGGTTTATTCGGCCGGGGGCATCAGCAAGACTCCCATCTCAAGAGCTGAGCTCCCCGAGTGAGCAATTCCTGTCCCTTTTAAGGGCTCACAACTCCAAGGGGGTGCGTGTGAGAGGGTCGTGATCTATTGAGCAAGCAGGGGGTACCTGACTGGGGGCTGCATGCACCGGTAATTAGATCAGAACAAAACAAGATAGGGATTTTCACAGTGCATTTCTATATAATGTCTGTAATCTATAGATAACAGAACCAACAGGTCAGGGGTCGATATTTAACTACCAGGTCCAGGGTGCGGCGCTGGGCTGTCTGCCTGTGGATTTCATTTCTGCCTTTTAGTTTTTACTTCTTCTTTCTTTGGAGGCAGAAATTGGGCATAAGATGATATGAGGGGTGGTCTTCTCCCTTAGAAGAAGCTGCCTGAGGCTGTTTTACACATTAACTTTTACATATATATATATATCATATATATATGTGTGTGTGTGTGTATATATATAAGTAGAAGAAGCACACTCTAAAATAACAGCAAAAAGCCAGGCATGGTGGTCTGTGCCTGTAGTTCTAGCTACTCAGGAGGCTGAGGTGGGAGGATCACTTCAGTTAAGGAATTCAAATCCAACCTGGACAACATAGTGAGACCCTGTCTCTTAAAATAAACAAACAAACAAATAAATAAATAAATAAATAATTTGTAAAAGAAAAGAATAGTTAAAAAAGTATAGGATAATAAATGCATAAACAAATAACAATAGTCATTTATTATCATTATGAAGTATGATGTACTGTAAATAGTTGCATGTGCTACACTTTTCTGTTTTCTTTTTTGAGACAAAGTCTCACACTGTTGCCCAGGCTGGAGTGCAATGGCGTGATTTTGGCTCACTGAAACCTCCACCTCCCGAGTTCAAGCGATTCTCCTGCCTTAGCCTCCCTAGTAGCTGGGATTATAGGTGCGTGCCACGATGCCCAACTAATTTTTTGTATTTTTAGTAGAGATGGGGTTTCACTATGTTGGCCAGGCTGGTCTCGAAGTTCTGGCCTCATGATCCACCAGCCTCAGCCTCCCAAAGTGCTGGGATTACAGGTGTAAGCCACTGCGCCTGGCCTGCATGTGCTATACTTTCACGATTGGCAGTGCAGGTCTGTTTACAGCAGCATCACCACAAACATGTGAGTAATGCACCATGCTATAATGTTATGACAGCTACAAAATCACTAGGTGATGGGAATGTTTCAGCTCCATTATAATCTTATGGGACCGCCATCATATATCTGCTCCATTGTTGATCTAAATGCTGTCACGTGGTCCATGACTATAATTACTTTTCTCACTCTGAAGGCCTTTCTGGTATGACATTAAACCTGGAAGCCATAAAATAGAAGCTTGATAAATTCAGCTCCAAACAATGTTTTTTTTAATTTCTACACGGCAAAAAATATTATCAACAAAACCAAAGGACAAACAACAAATTTAGAAAAGTATTTGTGGCTAATATCATAAAGATACAGTCAATTTCTCTAATATATAAAGAGCTCCTACAAATCAATAAGGAAAAGACCTAGAACCCTCAATAGAAAAAAATGAGCCAGAGACATGAACAGACAATTCACAGAAAAAAGAAATTCAAGTGACTTTTATACACTTGAAAAGATGCCCAACTTCACCTGCAATAAGAGAATTGCATATTTAAACTAGCACTGACACACCATGTTCGCCTATCAGATTGGCAAAGATCAAATGTCTGTCAGTACACTGAGTTGGCAAAGATTTGTTGAAGCAGCACTCAGATCTTTCTGCTGAGCATGTAAATTGAAACAAACCCTCTGGAGAACAATTTGGCAACCATTGCAGAAATTGTAAATGAGCATTCACTTTGACCCAGCAATTCTACTTTGTGCTTGCGGTTTTTGCATTTGAAACCACCTAACCCTGTTAGCTATTCAAAAGCAAATTAACAGGTCTAAAAAGCTTCCTTCTAGAGCAAATGTGAGTGGTTACTGAGAGCGTATGCCTTGGTCCTGGTGACTCAGATTTACCAACAGCTTTCTTACTCAACTACATGAAACAGTTGATGTGTGTTTTTTGATCATTAAGAAACTTTAAGTCATTTTTAGAAATTGTCATTTATTATTTTCTGCCTATCCACAAGAGACAGAAATAGGCAGTTGGTTAGGAATGGGAAGTTAGAACAAATACTGATACTAAAGCATTAACAACCCGAGGAAGAGTTTCGCAACTTGCCTCAAGGGGCTCATCATAGGTCCGTAAGTTCTATTTATCTGATCAAAATTGTTTTAAAGCATGCCAAGGCATCTTGGGTTCTTAAAAATAATGTTAAAATGAAATAAGAAAGGGCTGATTTTTTCTAATTAAACTTTGCTTTTATTGGAAATATACAGCCACAATGTGTTAAGTGTGGAGACATACTTAGAAAAAGTAGCCTGAAACCTTCTCTCTCATTATGTAGAAGCCAGACTTGAAATGTGTGACAATGAACCCACTGGTTTTCTTGATGTGAGATGCAAGAATTCCACATATCCCATCCTGAAACAGTTTTTGCCAATTCTTGATGTTCTAATATGTCAAATGATATCAATCCACTCTTTTATTATTATTATTATTGTCTTTAGAGACAGGGTTTCACCCGGACTGAAGTGCAGTGGCACAATCATAGCTCACCATAACCTCCAACTCCTGGGCTCAAGCGATCCTCCAGCCTCAGGCTCTTGAGTAGCTAGGACTATAGGCACACCATCACATCGACTTTTTCTTTTTTTTTTTTTTAATAGGAATGGGGTCTTGCTATGATGCTCAGGCTGGTCTCAAACTCCTGGCCTCAATAGATTCTCCTGCTTTGGCCTCCCAAAGTGCTGGGATTACAGGCTTGAGCCACTGTGCTTGGCCTCAATCCACTCTTATAATAAATACATTCAATCCCTAATCTTAAGGGAGGAGACCACCCCTCATATCATCTTATGCCCAATTTCTGCCTCCAAAGAAAGAAGAAGTAAAAACTAAAAAGCAGAAATGAAATCCACAGGCAGACAGCCCGGTGCCCCACCCTGGGCCTGGTAGTTAAAGATGGACCCCTGACCTAATCAGTTATGTTATCTATAGATTACAGACATTGTATAGAAATGCACTGTGAAAATCCCTATCTTGTTTTGTTCCGATCTAATTACCGGTGCATGCAACCCCCAGTCACGCACCCCCTGCTCGCTCAATCAATCACGACCCTCTCACACGCACCCCCTTGGAGTTGTGAGCCCTTAAAAGGGACAGGAATTGCTCACTTGGAGAGCTTGGCTCTTGAGACGGGAGTCTTGCCGATGCCCCCGGCCGAATAAACCCCTTCCTTCTGTAACTCGGTGTCTGAGGAGTTTTGTCTGCCGTTCGTCCTGCTACAATCTAAACATGATATAGCTTGTCATTTTGAATTGGTCCAACAAATCATGTTTTTCCTTAAGTAATAAGTAGCTGTTATATTGGAAAAAGTCAAAATTAGTCTTTATACATGATAGATATTTAATTAATATGAACTCTATAATATTAATATAAGCTTTAACAATACATTTCAATTCCCAACTTTATATATTAGCATTAAAAATATCAGCAACTTTTTAAAAACCGAGAAACACTATCTAAACTCTGATAGTCTTGGCTTCCAAGATTCAACAGCCAGTGATGTCTACCATTAGTGTCTGGAGCTGCCCACATGCTGATCCCTGCAGAAACACCTGAAGAAAACCAGGCAGGAGTTAAACATTTTCTTATAAATATTCCCTATGTCTTCAACAATTTATAAATACTGTGATCTCACATGAGCCTTGCAAAACATCTAGCATCTGTCTATCTATCTATCTATCCATCTATCTTTCTATCTAATCCTTCCCACTTGACAGATAAGGACATTGAGGCCCAGAGAGGTTTCCAGTCCTTGCTTAAGGTCACACCCAGATCTGCCACTCTCCATACCCTGTCATTCAGACCTCCCCATCCCCATTGTATTCTGAGGACAAACCTGGGGCTTTTATGATAAAAGTGGCTCAGAGCAGTGGTAGATGGAACCTGGGAGGTAGGTCAAGGCTGAAGTGTTGTGGGGGTGAGGGCCTAGCAGTAGACTGGGAGAGAGGGCTGGGCAGGGGGCACTGAAGTCAACATCAGCAATTCTGCTCTATGGACAACTGAGTGATGCTCAGCAATCGTCAGTGCCTGATGGGGCCAAAGCCCCTGGAAAACCACCTTGACCCCCAGGGCTCTGGTATATGTTTAAGCATTGGGGATGGTGGTAAGAAGTAAGTATTGTGGGGCATGGTATTAGGTGCAAGAATTATGGAAATGGAGACTTTAACCCCAGAAATGCATAGTCACCCCCACCTCCGTTGTGTTCCTTAGAGGCCAGGAAGGGGTTGCCTGGGTAGGCTAGCAAGCCCCCTGTCTCAAGAGTCCTGCTCTGAGCCATTCCGAACAAGGGGGAGGAGTGCCCCCCAGAAATTCAAGAGCCTCTCTCTCCACCTTCATCCTAATTAAGGTCAGCCAGTTGGGGCTGGGCATGGGATTGGGACTTTCCTGAGTACTTAATAAGGTCCAAACTCTTCTGGGTATGTAGCTATCTGATGCCGTTCCTTTCCACCACCACACTCCCCCAAACACACATCCCTTTGCCACCTCCTGCCAGGCCCACTTCATAGGTCTCTGCCTTCCCAGTATACCTCAGATTCCTTCTTTGGACATGGAACCATTGATTCCTGGAGGTCAAGAATGGCCCCTAGCCTGACAAGTGGAAGGCAGTAAGAATCAGTGTGACTGACTCATTGAAATGGGCATCCAAGCAGGACCAACAATGTCCAATACTGGCTCGGTCCTCAACAAAGGCCACTGGGTTTCCTAAATGGTGTTGTTATCAACTGGGAGCACTTGCCTTAAACCAGTAGCACCCACTTCATCACCATCAGCTTCATCACCACCCCTGGGTGGGTAGCATATTACACAAGTGGAATGTTAATCCAAGTTTTCTATCCACTCTGAATTTGAGCCAGTTCCTTTGGGAGCCAGCAGAACTTTAGCCCTATGCTGAAGCTGTGGTTGCCACCTCACGTCTACCCTCCTCATCTTGTCTTCTTTCCTTGTGACACTGTTGTATTGTTGGAAATGGCAACATACCCAGCTTAAAACAAATAGGCCGGGTGCGGTGGCTCACGCCTGTAATCCCAGCACTTTGGGAGGCCGAGACGGGCGGATCACGAGGTCAGGAGATCGAGACCATCCTGGCGAACACGGTGAAACCCCGTCTCTACTAAAAAATACAAAAAAACTAGCCGGGCGAGGTGGCGGGCGCCTGTAGTCCCAGCTACTCGGGAGGCTGAGGCAGGAGAATGGCGTGAACCCGGGAGGCGGAGCTTGCAGTGAGCTGAGATCCAGCCACTGCACTCCAGCCTGGGCGACAGAGCGAGACTCCATCTAAAAAAAAAAAAAAAACAAAAAAACAAAAAAAAAAAAACAAATAGGCAATTCCCCCAGGCTCCCTGTCTTGAGGAAGAGCATGGTGGCCAGTGGGTCAGGGAATGGAGGGGGACTTCAGGGAAAATTCATTAAAGCATCCTGACAGAGCTTGCAAGTGTCCTCTTGCCTTGTTTCCCATCCTCCTTCTTCCTCCCTTACACTTGGATGTGTTGCCAGGAGCTTCAGCTGCCATCTTGGACTAGAAGCTCCCTGAGGACAGGAATCATCCTGTTTACTGTAAAGCCTGGCAGATTGTCTGCTGCTGAATACATATTTAAGGGCTCTTGATGATGATGATGACAGTGGTCATGGTGAGAATGATGCTGCTGACAACCCTGTAAGCTGCTTGTGGACATCCTGGACCACAGGTTTCCTGTGAGTCACTCAACTGTCTCCAGACAAATGTCCTGTAGGCAAGCGTTCCAAATAACCAGATCCTTAAACAGCAATTAGCAATCTCTGTGGAGAGCAATTACCCAGCATATCCAAATTTACAAGTTTACCTCCTCTTCGACCCGGAGATTCACTGAGAGAACTTATCCTACAGATTACATATGCACAAAATGATATATGTACAAGGTTATTGATGGAAGCCTCACTGATATTAGCAAATAGCTGGAAACAACCTGAATATCCACTAGCAGAGCACTGGCTCAAGAAACCCTAGTATTTCCAAGCCATGGAACATTACGCAGCTGTATAAAAGAATAAGAATAATCTTTATGCAAAGAAAGAACTATCTTCAAGATGTATTGTGAAGTGGGGGAAAAGGCAAAGCAGAGTGAACGAGGAGAAGCAGGTAGCTAAAGAAGGGGTGAGAGAGCGACTTACTCTGGAATCATGTGAATGTATGACCTTGACTAAAAATAAATGAAATAAAACAGCTAGACATCAAACACAGAGATCTCTCACATTCATATTCATTTATCCCACAGATATCAAGAACCTGCTGAATGCTGGGCAGTGGACTACAGATTAGACTAAGAAAGACCTTTGTAATGCCCTGTATGGGGTGGTAGGTGGGGGCCAGGGGAGACAGGAAAAGAACCAGCAACTATAAAACTATGCTGAAAATTGATTAAGTACAAAATGTTGTGGCTATGCAGAATACAGAGTCTAGGAAGGCTTCCTGGAGGAAGCCTTGATGAATGAGTAGTAGACAGCTAGAGGGGAGAAAGGGAGAAAGGGAACTCTGGGAAGGGAGCATTACAGGAACAGTTACCAAGATGTGGCCCAGTTTAACGGGTGAGAAGATGCAGGGGGCATTGAGAAGGTGGCCAATTTAAGACCAGACTAGACAGAGCTCGAGTTCCAAGGTAAGAGCCTTGATAAAAACCTAGAATATCTCTCTTTTACTGAGAAGTTAAATCAGGATTGGGAGAGGGAGGTGGGCAGGTGCAGAGGCTCATGCCTGTAATCCTAGCACTTCAAAAGGAAGCAACCCACATGTCCACAGACACGAAAATGGATAAACAAAACATGGTGCATAAATACTATAGAATATCATTCAGTCATAAAAATGAATAATGTTGTGATACATGCCACAACACAGGTGAACCCTGAAAACATGCTAAGTGGAGGAAATCAGACAGGAAAAGACAAATACTGTATGATTCCACCCATATGAAATATCCGGAATAGTCAAGTTTACAGAGATAGAAAGTAGTTTGGAGGTTACCAGGGGCAATGAGAGTTATTGCTTAATGAATACAGAGTTTTTGTTTGGGATGATGGAAATTTTTGGAAATAGTCATGATGGTTATACAATATTATGACTGTAATATTAAATACTGAATATGTGATATTGAATTAAATATTGAATATAATATTAAATATTGAAGCCAGGTGAGATGGCTTGTGCTGGCAAGGTAGTCCCAGCTACTAGGGAGGCTGAGGTGGGAGGATCATGGGAGCCAGGAGTTCAAGGCTGCAGTCAGCTATGATTGTGCTACTGCACTCCATCCTGAGTGACACAGCAAGACCCTGTCTCTATTTTTTTTAAATGTGGCTCAGAAGCAGGAGATAGTGAGGGCTCAGCCAATTTAGGAAGACCGCTTGAAGGGGGTAACATTTGAAAAAACATCTGGGAAAATATGGTGTAAGAGGAGAAGGAAAGCATGGTGATGGAAGGTTGTGTGGAGTGAGAAGGACCCCAGAAGGGAGGAGTCTCATGGCCTCTCCTGGACTGGGTGGAGAGCAAGGGGAGAGTCATAAGAATCAAGGGTTTGCTGGATGAGTGAGAGAGAGGTCAATGATATTCATTACATGAAAGTACTGCAGGTGGCTGAACGTGGTAGCTCACACCTGTAATCCCAGCACTTTGGAAGGCCAAGGTGGGTGGATCACCTGAGGTCAGGAGTTCGGGACCAGCTTGTCCAACATGGCAAAACTCCATCTCCACTAAAAATACAAAAAATTAGCCGGGCGTGGTAACAGGCACATGTAATCCCAGCTACTCAGGAGGCTGAGGCAGGAAAATCGCTTGAACTTGGGAGGCGGAGGTTGCAGTGAGCCAAGACTGCACGATTGATTGCACTCCAGCCTGCAAGACAGAGTAAGACTCTGTCTTAAAAATAAATAAATAAATAAATAAATAAATAAATAAATAAATAAATAGTACTGCAGGCAAAGATTCAACACGTGAGCTAGGTAATATTTATTCCATTTTACAGATGGATAAACTGAGGCTCATCCAGGGGTAGAGGTTTACTCAAGATGGCACAGCTCATAGGCTGAACAGCGGAGATTTGATCTGAAGTTATGTCGCCCTAAAGCAGTGATTCTCGCCAGGCGTAGTGGCTCACGCCTGTAATCCCAGAACTTTGGGAGGTGGAGGCGGGTGGATCACAAGGTCAGGAGATCATGACCATCCTGGCCAACATGGTGAAACCCCATCTCCACTAAAAATACAAAAATTAGCTGGGTGTGGTGGTGCGTGCCTGTAATGCCAGCTACTCAGGAGGCTGAGGCAGGAGAATCGCTTGAACCAGGGAGTTGGAAGTTCCAGTGAACCGAGATCACCCCACTGCACCACAGCCTGGTGACAGAGTGAGACTCTGTCTCAAAAAAAAAAAAAAAAAAAGCGGTAGCTCTCAACCCTGGCTACACACTGAGATGCCCCAGAGAGCTTTTAAAAAACATACTGCCAGCATCCCAACTCCAGAGATTTCCTTCTGATTTCCTGGGAAGTGAGGCTTAAGCAATAATCTTTCTGAAAAGCTCCCCAGTGGATTTTAATATGCTGACTGGATTGAGAAGCACTGCTCAAAGACCCAACACATCTGATTCCCTCTGCTCTTGGAGTTACTCACTGTTACCATCAGGCAAGATGCTCAACCGCTCTGAGCCTCATCTGTAAAATGTGTAAAGAATACACACCCTGACTAGCTAAGCCCAGTATGAGATTAACAGTGTGCCTGAGCTTTCCTTCCTCCCCATCCCTGGCCCCTTCGTCTCTTAGCTATAACTGTCAGCACAAGAGACAGTCCAGGAAGTGAGGCAGGGAGGGTAGTAGGATAGGGGTCACCGAGAAGCACTGTTGAAGACACAGCCTAGAGGCTGTAGGCAGAGGTGAGCAAGTAAGTAACTATATTGAGGATGATGGGAGGTAAGTTTCCCACTGTCAGAGGGGCGTTTTACTCACTGTCCTAGGAGCGATGATGGTTACTGCGAAAGGAGGAAGGCTGGAAAAAACTTTGAGGTTTGGGACTGGAATCAGAAGCATTGGCACAAACTCATGATTTTTTTTTTTAATAATTCTTTTTTGTTTTTTATTTTTGAGACGAAGTCTCACTCTGTCGCCAGGCTGGAGTGCAGTGGCACGATCTCAGCTCACTGCAACCTCCACCTCCCAGGTTCAAGCCATTCTCCTGCTTCAGCCTCCCAAGTAGCTGGGACTACAGGCGCCCGCCACCACACCCAGCTAATTCTTGTGTTTTTAGTAGAGACGGGGTTTCACCATGTTGGCCAAGATGGTCTTAATCTCTTGACCTCGTGATCTGCCCACCTCGGCCTCCCAAAGTGCTGGGATTACAGGCTTGAGCCACTGCGCCCAGCTGAACTCATAATTTTAAATTATATTTAGATTTTAAAATAGCTATAGATATCTGTGTGTTGTGTATGTATAATGTATGTGTATGTATGTATAGTTGATCTTTTTTTTTTTTTACAGACAGAGTCTCACTCTGTTGCCCAGGCTGGAGTACAGTGGCATGATCTCAGCTCACTGCAACCTCCACCTCCCAAGTTCAAGTGATTCTTCTGCCTCAGCTTCCCGAGTAGCTGGGATTACAGGCATGCACTACCATGCCCAACTTATTTTTGTATTTTTAGTAGAGACAGGGTTTCACCATGTTGGCCAGGATGGTCTCAAACTCCTGACCTCAGGTGATCTGCCCGCCTCGGCCTCCCAAAGTTCTGGGATTATAGGCATGAGTCACTGTGCCCGGCCAGTTGATCTTCATTATTCAGGGATTCTGTATATATAAATTTGCCCTCTTGCTAAAATTTATCTCTAACTCCAAAATCAATACCCATGGCACTTTTGCAGTCATTCTTGGACATGTACAAAGCAGGGGAAAATATGAGTTGCCTGGTATACATGTGGCCCCAGCTGAGGCTGAATAAGGTGACACTCTGCCTTCTCATTTCAGTGCTTTACTGTAAACAAGTATTCTTTTTGCAGTCTATTTGGTGTCATATGTTTTACATTTTTGTGCTTTTTGTTGGTGTTTTGCTGTTGCAAATAGACTTCAAGGGCACTGCTGTAGAGCTATCTGGTGTGCCTAAGCACAAGAAGGCTGTGATGTGTCCGTGATGAAAGAATATACATGGTAGATAATCTTTGTTCCAGTAGAAGTTATAGTGCTGGTGGCCATGAGTTCGATGTTCATGAATTAACCATATATATTAAATGAGGTGTCTTCAAACCAAAACACACATAAAATGAGGTTATGTATCGGTTGTTTGATGAAAATGTTGTGACCAGAGAGGCTCATGGAACCTAACCCTGTATTTGTCCTAGGAGCAATGGGTCAGCATTTGCTAATTCGTGTTGCCAGTGAATTAGCAAACGATGGAAATTGGTTGTGTATGTATGTGTGTATGTGTGTGTATCCTAGCTCTAATCTTTGAAAGGGCCTAGAAGTAATGTCACCCCAGTAACCACAAGCACACCAAGCTCTCAGATCTTGGTTTCTAAACATCACTCTTCACAAAAAGGAATCAGGGCTCCCTATTCCAGGGCTGAAGCAAGGAAAGTGAAAATGGGCCTGGAACATTTTATTATGCCAGAAAGTAAGGAAACGCTCCAAGAATGATGGAGACAAGTCAAAGGACACAAGGGGCCAGCTTGAAGGGGGTTGGTTTGGTCCAATCTGGGACAATTTGAGCACCAAAATAAATAATAATATTAACGGATTTCAACCACCTAAGTAAAATAGGAATCCATGAGTCCATCCTGATATAAACAAACAAACAACTCGGGGAGAAAGGAAGGTTTTTCTTATAGTAGAATGACAACTACTAAATGGTAGAAGGAGTGATAGAAAAATCACCACTGGCAACCACCGTAGTGGTGTTTGATTCAGATGGGAGTTGTCAAACAGATGTCAAAGCTGGTGCACAGAGGTTTGAAGAGGATTGGCATATTGGCATAATCTCATATTATCTCTCCACAAAATACTTATTAATTACAAAGGGGAGATGGGGACTCTGATGGAGAAGTCTGGAAGACACAAACTTGACCAAGGGACAAAGGCCCAGAAACATTCCTGTGGTATTTATTGTCAAAAATGCATGCATGGCCTGAGTCTGGTCATGAGGAAACACCAGAGGAACTCAAGTTGAAAGTCATCCTATAGAATAAAAGGCCTGACCTTTTTAAGACTGCTAAGCATACAAAATGCAGGGAAAGATGAAGAAACTGTTATAGATTGAAGAAGATGGGAGAGACATGACAACTAAATGTAATGCATGCTCCTGGATTCCCTCTTGGACTTCTCCCCTCCCGCACCACCCTCCACCTCCCACCTCTCCCACAAAATAGACATTCTTGGAACAATGTGCAACACTTGAACAGGATCTGTAGATTGAATGGTTTATTGTGCCAAGGTCAATTCCCTAATTTGACGAGCTGATGAAGAATTTAGGTAGGTGATTATTCCTATATTGATGGGCATCATGTCTGCATCTCAAATTCAGAAAAAGATGAATGGAAAGGCCAAGCGCAGTGGCTCACGTCTGTACTTCCAGCACTTAGGGAGATGGAAGCAGGAAGATTTCTTGAGGCCAGAGGAGTTCAAGACCAGCCTGGGCAACATCACAAACCCTCCCCACCCCCAAAACACATATGAAGAATTTAAAAAATTATCTAGGCATGGTGGCACGTGCCTATTGTCTTGGCTACTCAGGAGACTGAGGCTGGACTATTGTTTGAGCCCAGGAGTTCAAGATTGCAGTAAGCTACAATTGCACCACTGCACTCCAGCCTGGGTGATAGAGTAAGACACTGCCTCAGAAAAAAGAAAAAAAGAAAAAAGAAAAAGATGAATGGGCATATATAAAAAGAGAGGATGATGAAGCAGATGTGGTGAAATGTTCAAGAATCAGGGTGCAAGGCTGGTTCAACATATGCAAATAAATAAACATAATCTATCACATAAATAGAACTAAAGACAAAAACCACATGATTATCTCAATAGATGCAGAAAAGGCCTTTGATAAAATTCAACATCCCTTCATGTTAAAAACTCTCAATAAATTAGGTATTGATGGAACGTATCTCAAAATAATAAGAACTATTTATGACAAACCCACAACCAGTATCATATTGAATGGGCAAAAGCTGGAAGCATTCCCTTTGAAAACAGGTACAAAACAAGGATGTTCTCTCTCAGCACTCCTATTCAACATAGTATTGGAAGTTCTGGCCAGGGCAAACAGGCAAGAGAAATAAATAAAGGGTATTCAAATAGGAAGAGAGAAAGTCAAGTTGTCTCTGTTTGCAGACAACATGATTTTATATTTAGAAAAACCCATCATCTCAGCCCCAAAACTTCTTGAACTGATAAGCAACTTCAGCAAAGTCTCAGGATACAAAATCAATGTGCAAAAATCACAAGCATTCCTTTACACAAACAATAGGCAAGCAGAGAGCTAAATCATGAATGAATTTCCATTTGCAATCTCTACAAAGAGAATAAAATACCAAGGAATGCAGCTAACAAGTGATGTGGAGGACCTCTTCAAGGAGAACTACAAACTACTTCTCAAGGAAATAAGAGAGGACACAAACAAATGAGAAAACATTCCATCTTCATGGATAGGAAGAATCAATATTGTGAAAATGGCCATACTGCCCAAAGTAATTTATAGATTCAGTGCTATTCCCATCAAACTACCATTGGCATTCTTCACAGAACCAGAAAAAAATTATTTTAAATTTCATATGGAATCAAAGAAGACCCTGTATAGCCAAGACAATCCTAAGCAAAAAGAACTAAGCTGGAGGCATCACACTACCTGACTTCAAACTATACTACAAGGCTACAGTAACCAAAACAGCGTGGTACTGGTACCAAAACAGACACATAGACCAATAGAGCAGAATAGAGACCTCACAAATAACACCACACATCTACAAGCATCTGATCAGCAAACTAACACAGGAACCATCATCCTCAGCAAACTAACACAGGAACATAAAACCAAACACCGCATGTTCTCATGATAAGCGGCAGTTGAACATTGAGAACACATGGACACAGACAGGGGAATGACACACACCAGTGCCTGCTGTGGGGTGGTAGGTGAGGGGAGGGAACTTAGAGGATGGGTCAATAGGTGCAGCAAACCACCATGGCACACGTATACCTATGTAACAAACTTGCACGTTCTGCACATGTATCCCATTTTTGTTTAGTTTTTAGAAGAAATAAAGAAAATGAAAGAAAATAAAAAAATAATTAACACTATCAATAAATTGCAAAAAAAAAAAAAGAAAAAGATGACTGGGTGTATATAAAAAGAGAGGATGATGAAGCAAATGTGATGAAATGTTCAAGAATCAGGGTGAAGGGGATAAGGAAATTCTTTGTACTGTTCTGGCAATGTTTCTGTAAATTTTAAAAGATTTCAAAATAAATTATTAGGAAAATAATAAAGTAGTGTACCCAGATGCTTTGCAAACTGCATAGAAGTTAAAGAGGAGATTATTGTAATATGCTTTGTAGCACAGGGTCATTGCTCCGAGAGGGTGTTCTGAGTGTGGGAGTGGCACTGTTGTCATGGAGTGTGTGCTTATTTATTTTCCATCCTCCAGATTAACCCCTTGTCCCCCAGGGCAACAGGTGATGCAATCTGTGCTGGGGCAAGGGAAGAGCTGCACCTGAGAAAATACTAAATACGGGCTCATCTGGGATGAAAGCTGACTTATGACACATTATGTCTTATCATCTGTCACAGTTGAGTGCTCCCCCGCTGTCTGTTTATACAGAGACTTATAAAACAACATAGCCTCATGCTTTGCTTGCTCCGAGCCTTGGGAATATCGATACAGCACTCCTGGCTGAAACAACTTCTTTCTGCCTTCCTTGTTGACCTTCCCACACCATGTGGACCTCTGTCTTAGATTTGGAGGGGGTGCTCAAAACAGAGAATAGGGAATCACAAGCCTAAAGTCACCCAGTCATGGCAGGGTGGAGTCAATCGCAATTCAACGCTATAGGTATTTATTATGGGCCTAAAATGGGCAAGGTCTGATGCTAGGCAACAAACAGGCATTTTTTCCAACCCCACTGTGCATGGAGCCTGCTTTCAGGCAGAAAGGTAAGAAAAAGGAAAGACATGAGTATTGCCTATTCACAGGCACTTATAGTCTCATTTGTTTTCTGATTAATTCTCTCATTCATTAGTTTAACAGATATGTATTAAGCCTCTACCCGATGCCACCCACAGTGCTAATGGCTGGATACACTTTGGTGAGCAAAACAGACAAGATCCTTACCCTCATGGCAGAGTCTAATGGAATGGACAGATATCACACCTGTAAACCAACAAATTGATGTGTATTGTGGTTATGAAGAGGCCTGTGTAGGGGCTGTAGACAGAAGAATGTAGGAAGTCACTTTAGATGGGGTGGTCATAGATGGCCTCTCTGAGGATATAACACTGAAGCTCAACTTGGAGGAGGGAAAGGAGAGGTAACAAACTGAAAAATGGTAGTGGTGCTGGGAGCATTCCAGGTAGAAGGTCCCTGAGGGTCTTCCACCTTGGAAATAAGAGGATTCAAAGTAAAGTATGAAATTCTATCTCAAAGAATATCTTTCTTCTCCTCCCCCTCCACTATCACCATCATCATCATCATCACCACCACCATCATCATCACTATTATTGGTTGAATTGTGTCCCCACGAAAGATGTTTAAGTCCCAACTCCCAGTACCTCAGAATGTGACCTTTATTTGGAAATAGGGTTTTTGCAGAATCAAGTGAAGGTGAGGTCACGAGAGTGGGCCCTAATTCAGTATGACTTCTGTCCTCATAAAACAAGGGAAATTTGGACACAGAGAGAGACATACACAGGGAGAATGCCATATGATCAGGAAGGCAGAGATCAAGGTGATGGGTCTATGTCTTTGTCGGCTTTCTGTTGCTTATAACAGAATACTTGAAACTGGGGAATTTATAAAGACAAGGAATGTATTTCTTACAGTTATGGAGGCTGAGAAGTCTAAGACTGAGGGGCTACACTGGTGATATCCTTGCTAGAGGGGACTCTTTGCGGGATCCTGAGGCAGTGCAGGTCATGGGATGGCAAGAGAGCTGAGCATGCTGACCTTCTGGCTCAGGTCTGAGGACTAAAAATAAAGTCCTAAGCCTCACAATCAACTGAGCGGACACCCTTGGCCAAGAGGACCCCAGAGAAACCTTAAAAACTGAGTTCCCAGTCATGATAGAACAGGAGGTCAGATATGCCCTGTTATACCCCCTCCCTTCTGTGGTTTAGACACAATTGACCGGTATTAATGTTAAAATAGAGATCATAAGACTGACGGAATGGACTCTATAGCAATAAGATACCAGAGTATGAACAGGACCTAAGGCTATGCCTGGCATGAATTAAGTCACACCCCCTACACTTAAAGAATAAGCAATGTTCTAGCGGCCACAAGGTTTTCCCTTTTCTCTAGCAGCTAAACAAGCACTGGCCTGGAGATAAGCAATACTGAAACAATTGCAGACCATCTACTGCCAGGCACCGACTAACTGGCCTCCCGTTCCACCGGCCATAAATACACTTTTGATCAGACAAGAGACTGATTTCAGTAACTCTCCAGGTAAGACCACCGACCACGGACTGGTTCTGGCTGGTTTACAGAGGCCGCACACTTGAATTGTCTTTGTGTTCCTGCTTCACCTTTTGACATATAAGTCCTAATTGTAATATATTTAAATGTTAAGCCTCCACCCAAAAGCAAACATGAGATACACGTAATACGCATGTTTGTTTATGTGTGCAGCCCCTTTCATGAATATTTATACCTCCTCCTGTAACCTGTTGAATATGTATACTTGGCCAACCCATTCAGTGAAAATCCCTGTCCCACCCTCCCCAACCTCCAAGTGCCTGCTAAAGTACTCTGGCAGAGGCTGCGCTTCTCAGCCTGTTAGAATGGCCACCTTGTAAACCATAACCCTTTATAAGATTAAGAGCTCTTCTGGCCAGACTTATGCCTGTAATCTCAGCACTTTGGGAGGCCAAGGTGGGTGGTTCACTTGAGGTCAGGAGTTCGAGACCAGCCTGGCCAACATGGCAAAACTCGTCTCTACTAAAGATACAAAAAGTAGCTGGGTGTCGTGGCGGGCGCCTGTAGTCCCAGCTACTCGGAAGGGTTAGGCAAGAGAATTGCTTGAACCTGGGAGGTGGAGGTTGCAGTGAGCCAAGACCACGCCACTGCGCTCCAGACTCAGTGACAGAGTGCGGAAAAAAGAAAAAAAGAAAAGAAAAAAAAGGTTGAGAGCTCTTCTTTCTGCATTTATAGATTTGTCAGTTTTAAGTTGACGGGTCTCTCTTCCTCTTCTTATAAAGCCAACAGTCCCCCTCCGATAATAACCCATTAGCTCCTTAATCCATTAATCCACAAATTATGAGGACAGAGCCTTCATGACCCAATCCCCTCTTAAAGGCCTCACTGCTCAACACTGCCACATTGGGGATTAAGTTTCAATGTGAGTTTTGGAGGGAACATTCAAACCATAGCAGTCTACAAGCCAAAGATTGCCAGCAAATTTCCAGAAGCAGGGAGAGAGGCATCAAACAGATTCTTCCTCGTAACCATCAGAAGAAACCAGCCCTTCTGACTCCTTGATCTCGGATGTCTAGCTTCCAGAACTGTGAGATAATAATTTTTTTTTTTTTTTTTTTTTTTTTTTTTTTTTTTTTTTTTGAGACAAAGTCTCACTTTGTTGCCCAGGCTGGAGCACAGTGGTACAATCTTGGCTCACTGCAACCTCCTCCTCCCAGGATCAAGAGATTCTCCTGCCTCAGCCTCCCAAGTAAGTAGGATTACAGGCACCCGCCACCACACCTGGCTAATTTTTGCATTTTTAGTAGAGACGGGGTTTCGCCATGTTGGCCAGGCTGGTCTCAAACTCCTGACCTCAGGAAATCTGCCTGCCTCGGCCTCCCGAAGTGATGGGATTACAGGCGTGCGCCACTGCGCCTGGCCGAGACAATAAATTTCTGTTGTTTAAGCCATCCAGTTTGTGGAACTTTGTTAGGGCAGTTCTAGGAAACTGACATAATCTCTATTACCAACATCAGCATCAGCATCGTCACCACCACCGTCATCATTGTCCTCTAACTAACTACAGGAGACAGAGCTAACTGCATGCCATCACTGTTCTGAGCACATTACTCACATGAATTCATTTAATCCTCACAACCATCCTATGAGGTAGGTGCTTTTGTTATGCCCATTATCCATAGAAAATGAAACTGACACTCAGAAAGCTAAATTATCTTCCCAAGGCCACATGCCCAGAGAGTGTCTGCATTGGCTTCAACATTCCCCCAGAACCACTCCTTCCTCTCATCTCAATAGCCATCTTTCTCCCCAGACCTCAGCTCGTGGATATGTTCAGGGCTCATCTCTTCTTGCCAGAAGCCTGCTTTGACTGAGCAAATGTTTCAGCATCATTCTCATGCTTCTTGGGCCCTCAAAGACACACAAAAGCATGTGGGGATCATGTTCTGGGGCAGTGCCAGGCATGGGGTCCTGCTCCCAGTCCTGGTCCATTCTTTGCCATAGAGTGCCTCTGTCCTCACAGAGAAGACTGTCCCAACCCTGATGCCAGCAACCTTCAGCGAAGTTGTCAATCATCTTTATTTGCAGTATTCAGGTCAATTATGATAGGTTTTTTTGCTCCCATTGATAACCAGTGGCATGAACCAGGTACACAGTAATTATGATGCAGAAGGAAATAAATCTGAGCTGCATGCAGGTATTCCCAGTCCTATAAGCAGGGGCCCAGGGACTGTTTGAATTGCCGTGAGCAACGAGAACATGGTTCTCCATATTTCTGTTGTGCCTGGCACCATTTTTAGCACATAAAATGGTTCCATCAATGATTGTTGAATTAACTCAACACTTTCCAACCCAACCAGAGCCCCTAACCTCTTGTATGTATCAAATTTACTGGGCTTTCTCCATCCCTTCCCATGTTTATCCTAAGATATTATTTCTTGTGGAAAGAGTAGATGGCAATCAGTTTTGAAAAGCTCTAATTGTGTTCTAAGGTTTGGGCTTGTAGTTATAGTATTTTATTTAATTGTCCATCTTTTTGCAGAGGCTATGGCTATTTGTGAAATCTGCAGTTGCTTGCAGACTGGAGGTGATTACAGATTTATTTATTTATTTATGTACTTATTTATTTTAAGATGGAATCTCACTCTGTCACCCAGGCTGGAGTGCAGTGGTGCGATCTTGGGCTGCAACCTCCACCTCCTGGGCTCAAACAGTCATCCCACTTCAGCCTCCCAAGTAGCTGGGACTACAGGCATGCACCAACATGCCTGGCTAATTTTTGTATTTTAGTAAAGATGGGGTTTCACCATGTTGGCCAGGCTGGTCTCGAACTCCTGGCCTCGAATGATCTGCCAGTCTCAGCCTCCCAAAGTGCTGGGATAACAGGTGTGAGCCACTGGGCCCGGCCAGATCTTGTCACTTTTTGCAAAGCCTTCAGCTGTTCACAGATCCTGCAGCTATTTGCAGAGCACATCCCGATTTTCATAGCCTTTAGTTTGTAATTAAAAAAAAATTTTTAAGGCCAGGCATGGTGGCACACGCCTGTATTCCCAGCACTTTGGGAGGCCAAGACGGGCAGAACACAAGGTCAAGAGATCAAGACCATCCTGGCCAACATGGTGAAACCCCGTCTCTACAAAAAATACAAAAATTAGCTGGGCGTGGTGGTGTGCAACTGCAGTCCCAGCCACTGGGGAGGCTGAGGCAGGAGAATCGCTTGAACCCAGGAGGCGGAGGTTGCAGTGAGCCGAGATTGCACCACTGCACTCCAGCCTGGCTACAGAGCAAGACTCCATCTCAAAAAAAAAAAAAAAGTAAATAAAACATTTTAAATTACACTTTAAAATTGTAATTGTTATAAAATACGCATCTGTTTGCAGAACTAGCAGGTGTTGGCAGAATCTCAGTCATTTGTAGAGACTATAGCTGTTTGTGGAGCTCTTTGTTGTCTGCAGATGCTGTGGTTGTTACCAAAGCCTGTTGAAGGTGACTGGTATGCCTGTTGAATGCTTAACTTCTAGCTGGGCTTTTCTCCCTCAGCCACCAATCAGCGTGTCTTATTTCAGCACAGAGTATGTGACCAGTGTGTTGCCTGAAGGATACAGAAGAAAGGCCCTGGCTGGGCACGGTGGCTCACACCTGTAATCCTCCCAGCACTTTGGGAGGCTGAGGCCGGCAGATCATTTGAGGTCAGGAGTTCGAGACCATCCTGGCCAATAAGGTGAAACCCTGTCTCTACCAAAAACACAAAAATAAGCCAGGCGTGGTGGCACACACCTGTAATCCCACCTACTTAGGAGGCTGAGGCAGAAGAATTGCTTGAATCCGGGAGGCGGAGGTTGGAGTGAGCTGAGATTGTGCCACTGCACTCCAGCCTGGGCAACAGAGTGAGACTCTGTCTCAAAAAAAAAAAAGAAAAAGAAAGGCCCTGCCTAGAAGAAATCTTCTATACAGTTGGGGAACAACCATGGAATGTATATGGACCCTGAGAACAATCCCTGGAGGCACACAGGATGTGAGGGGATGTGCGCTGCTCATTTCTTTTCCTTTTTATTTATTTATTTATTTATTTATTTATTTATTTATTTTGAGGTGAAGCCTTGCTCTGTCACTCAGGCTGGAGTGCATTAGTGCGACCTGGGCTCACTGCAACCTCCGCTTCCGGGTTCAAGTGATTCTCCTGCCTCAGTCTCCTGAGTAGCTGGGATTACAGGTGTGCACCACCACACCTGGCTAATTTTTGTATTTTTAGTAGAGAGGGGGTTTCACCATGTTGGCCAGAATGGTCTTGAACTTCTGACCTCAGGTGATCCGCCCACCTCGGCCTCCCAAAGTGCTGGGATTATAGGCGTGAGCCACTGCGTCCAGCCAGATGTGAGCTTCTCGAAGAATTAGCCTCTCTTGGACTCCTTTCAGTGTCTGTTCTCCACGCAGCTGGGATAGGACAGTTCATTTTATGTAGACCCCTCCCATGCTGTACCCCTCCCCACTCTACCCTATACCTACAGCCTTGGAGATGTACCTCACACCCTGTATCAGACCAAATTACACAACTCCATTTGTCCTTCCCTTTCCTCGTTAAAACCCCTTTCTCTCGGGATCCTGATTCTAGTTAACCCACAAGAAAAAAAGGGAATAAAGAACAAATTTGCAGCCAGGTGTGGTGGCACATGCCTGTGGTCCGAGCTATGCAGGAGGCTGTTTTGGAAATAGTGGTGATGGTTGTACGATATCGTAAATGTAATATTAAATATTGAATATAATATTAAATATTGAAGCAAGGCATGGTGGCTCACATTTGTATTCCCGGCTATTAGGGAAGCTGAGGCGCAGAATCGCTAGGGCCCAGGAGTTTGAGGCTGCAGTGAGCTATGATCGTGTTACTGTACTCCAGCCTGGGCAGCAGACTGAGACATTAAAATAAATTAAAATAAATTTTAAAAGAAAGAAAAACAAAATTGCAACAAGTTCTTAGCCACTGGAATGTGCTGCTATGAAGGGGACATTTGTATTTTGAAATGAGAACCTTGGAGGCTGCCATGCCTCCACCCAAAGTCATGCCCCTGACGGCGAGCTTGGGGACACAGTGGCAGGCAGCAGGAATGAACTGGGTGCATGGCCACCCGGCTGCCTAAGGGGAAGGCCCTGGCAGGCGCACCCAGCTTTTTGGCCACAGCTGTAGTCTGACTGAATCTTTGTTAATCGAATCCTCTTTCCCAGTGACTCATAGGCCCATTTCAGAGCAAGGACGCACCCGGAATGAGAAGTGGTTCCAGTCTAGGCATGGGCTAAAAGTGGATCCAGTAGGTCCAAACCAGTACTTCTAACTAAACGGAACAGTCTGATGCTGGCTCAGTCTGCCTCTCTATGTGTTCCTGTGTGCTTGTTTTCTTAAACTTCAGCTTGGACTATGACTCAGTAGATGTAACTGACGGCTGTTATAGTTCCAGTCCCCGGTTGAGAGGATTAGTCCGGTTCTCTCCAGTTTCTGTCTCACCTCTGGGATCAGATCGCATCCTTGTCTCAGCGAAGTTTCCTCTTTCTCTCCAAGAGCTCTGAAGAGAGCCATAGCTGCTAACATGTTGGTTTTCCAGCCTCAGAGCAAAAGCAAGGCAATTTGACCCACTTGGGAGAGGACAACCACCATCTGGGTGCTGCGACACCCAAATCCGCCCTTTCAGATTCCTGAATTCCTGACCCTTCATCCACACTGCCCTCTGGGCTTCTTCACCCAGGTGTGCTGAGAACACCATACACTTAAAAAGCCGTAGGTGAGCTCATTATCTTTGCTGCCTGCTGTCCTCTCCTTGCCTTATTCCCTACTTTGCAATCTGCCCGGTTGTCCAGATAAGAGGAATTCTTTCTCTCTGAGGCTGGTAATCCGACCCCTAAAAGGACCCTAACTCCTCACCTTGTGCTGACTATGAAGTGCCTGCCTCTGTCTGTCACCGGGGCAAGGCGGCAGTCTCCTTCCAGCTGTCCCTGCTGTCCCCAGCCTCCATCTCCAGGCCCCCAGGATCACCATTCAGTCAGTCAACACTGTGTCAATGCTATATGTTGACATATTTATTGGGCACCTAGAGTGTGCCCATCACTAGGGACACTACCGAGAGCAAGCTAGACATAGGCCATGCTTCAAATAACTTATAGTCAGCAGGGTCTTTCTTTTAGTATCTGTCTAGAAAGAATGCTTCTCCGCAGTGTTTGGTTTTTATTTATTTTTCATTTTTTGAAATGGAGTCGAGCTCTGTCGTCCAGGCTGGAGTGCAGTGGCACAATCTCAGCTCACTGCAACCTCCACCTCCCAGGTTCAAGCAATTCTCCTGCCTCAGCCTCCCAAGTAGCTGGGATTACAGGTGCCTGCCACCACGCCTGGCTAATTTTTGTATTTTTAGTAGAGATGGGGTTTCACCATGTTGGGCAGGCTGATCTCGAGCTCCTGACCTCAGGTGGATCCACCTGCCGTGCCCTCCCAAAGTGCTAGGATTACAGGCGTGAGTGACTGCGCCTGGCTTGCATTTTTTTATTTGTAACTGAGAAATATAATTGTACATATTTATGGCATACAACATGATGCTTTGTAAAATGTATACGTAGTGGAATGGCTAAGTCAAGCTAATTAACATAGGCATTACTTCATATGCTTATCATTTATTTGTGGTGAGAACACTTCAATCTACTCTCTTCGCAATTTTCTAGCATACAACACCTTGTTGCTAACTACAGTCAGCAAATTATGCCAGGCCTGGGCTAGATGCTAGGGGTGCAGAGATGGACAACTCAGTGGAGAACACACATGTCAAGCAAATAATCACCCACATTAATATGTGATTCCTACCTGTGATATTTCTCATGAAGCACAAAGGAGGAGGGGTCAGGAGGGCATATACTGGGGTCAGGGCACTTGGGGAAGTCAGGGAAGGCTTCTGCATTGGGGAGTGGAGCTTACTAAGCTGAAAGGGGTAGATGGGAGAGTATCTGGGGAGACAGCAGGTATATGCCCGGGCCTACCATATCAAAAGGAGCCCATTTTGAATTTCACAAGGAAAAGAATGAACTCTTAAATAAAAGAAAATGCTTTAATATATAATAATTATGTACTCATCTTTACAGTGACACACTTATAAACTATAATTATAGTTTACAAATTGTAAACTATAATTTACAGAGAAAGGGACCTGTGAAGGCAAAAGTGCCTGAGGTCCACAAAGGTCATAATGTGGCCCTGGCATGAAGAGCTGTGGGGCGGAAGCAGAGGCTGGGGGAGGGTACTGAGGGGAGGGCTGGAGATGTGGCCACAAAGATGGCGGGGGTTGGATTTGGAAGCCATAGTACAAATTTAGGACTTTATCCTAAACAGACACTTGACAAGCATTTTATTGAACCTCTAAAAACAATTTTTAAAAAACTCCACGATACTGGGCAACATAGTGAGACCCTGTCTCTACAAAAAAAAAATAAAAATTAGGCCAGGCAAGGTGGCTCGTGCCTGTAATCCCAGCACTTTGGGAGGCAGAGGCACATGAATCACAAGGTCAGGAGTTCAAGACCAGCTTTACCAACGTGGTGAAACCCCATCTCTACTAAAAATACAAAAATTAGGCCAGGCGCGGTGGCTCAAGCCTGTAATCCCAGCACTTTGGGAGGCCGAGATGGGCGGATCACGAGGTCATGAGATCAAGACCAACCCGGTGAAACCTCGTCTCTACTAAAAAAAAATACAAAAAACTAGCCGGGCGAGATGGCGGGTGCCTGTAGTCCCAGCTACTCGGGAGGCTGAGGCAGGAGAATGGCGTAAACCCAGGAGGCGGAGCTTGCAGTGAGCTGAGATCCGGCCACTGCACTCCAGGCTTGCAGTGAGCTGAGATCCGGCCACTGCACTCCAGCCTGGGCCACAGAGCCAGACTCCATCTCAAAAAAAAAAAAAAAATACAAAAATTAGCCAGGCATGGTAGCATGCTCCTGTAATCCCAGCTACTTTGGAGGCTGAGGCAGGAGAATCGCTTGAACCTGGGAGGCGGAGGTTGCAGTGAGCCGAGATCACGTTTCACCATGTTGGTCAGACTGGTCTTGAACTCCTGACCTCGTGATCCAGCCTCCTCAGCTTCCCAAAGTGCTGGAATTACAGGTGTGAGCCACTGTGCCTGGCCATAATCTATAGTTTTCTGCACAATTTTTCTCCCTTCCCTCCTCTTTTTTTTTTTTTTCTTATTATATATTTGTTAAGGTGAAACCCTGTCTCTACTAAAAATACAAAAATTAGCTGGGTGTGGTGGTGTGTGCCTGTAGTCCCAGCTACTCTGGAGGCTGAGGCAGGAGAATCACTAGAACCTGGGAGGTGGAGGTTGCAGTGAGCTGAGATAGCGCCACTGCACTCCAGCCTGTAAACAGAGCAAGACTCTGTCTCAAAAAACAAAAACAAAAACAAACAACCGAACAAACAACAACAAAAACAAGAAACCAGGTTGTTTGATCTCCATTTTGTCGATTACATTCCTGTGGTGCTGTTTAACTTACTCCTCTGGCCCCTGAATTTTCTAGGAATAGGTTGTTGGATCTAGAGGCTTGGCGGGGTTCAAGTTCAACTGCTGGCAAGGGTGGCACTGAATGCCTCCTTTTGGGAGGGCATAAAGTGTACCTTGTCCCTCCTCTGGGGATGTTGCCCGCCACTGACAGCCACTGCCTAGGACGTGAGTCTGTCAGGGGCTCATAGCACTCTGGCACCGGCTGGAGATGGGAGAGCAGGTTGGAGGCACAGGTGGGCACAGCAGCTTCCTGTTCATCCGGGGAAGGCTTCTTCCCCTGGTGGAGAAAGGGGCAGCCGTGGTCCATGGGCCCTTTCTCTCCACCACCTCTGAGCATTGACAGTTCTCCACCCTGTATAGGAAGTCACTTTTGGCACACGAAGAGGACCTCATCTGGGCTTTCCTGTGCCTTAGGTTTTTAGTTTTAGAATCAGCAGCAGGGCCAGCTCTGTCATGCCCCAGCAGGTAAAAGCCTGGCTCTGGAGGGGTATGGGTTGGGTGCTTGAGGAGTAAAGTTCCCTGGGGCCTCACCCTGTCTAAGTGCCATCAAACTATCCTGGGTCTCAGTTCTGGCTTCCATGCATACTAGGCAGGGCAAGCTACTTACCCTCCCTGAACCTCAGTTTCCTCGCATGTAAAATGCAAATGATTACAAACCCTGCATAGAGGCTAGTCGTGAGGTTAAATGCAGCAAGAATATAAAGTGCTGAGCTCAGTGCCTGGCATGGAAGAAGCATGCAGTAACAGTGACTCAGATCATGGTATCACTTTATAATTGGTCCCTTCCTTGCCCAGACTAGTAAAAACAGTGGGAGGGAAGAGGGAGACCATCCACCCCAATATCTTCACCTTCAGTAATGTCCTTGAGCTGGACATGAATCAACGTTTTTTTTCCAGGCTGGGCCAGCTTGGGTCCCTGACACAAGGATAGGATTAAGGTGGCTTGAGGTTTGAGGTTTGAGGAGGAAAGCGCTCATGACGTTAGATGAATAGTAACTTAAGTGTCATGGGCCCCATAATAACACAGGGGGCTCCAAGCCAGTGGATTCCCAGTGCCTTGTGAGCTGTCACTCCAGCACACGTGTCTTAGGACTGCACAGCCAAAGTCCTGTGTGTGTTCAAGTTCTGTTTATTGCCCAGCTCCTTCTTGGACATTGGCTCAGGAGGCAGAAATCCCAGGAATCCTGGTTCCTCCTTCCCCTTGGCATTCTCCTCACCCTCCTCCCTTCCCCACCCGCCTCCCAACCAATCCTCAGGCCCCTCTCCCATTCGGTGGACAAGTGGCCAATTGTCTCTGGGATCTTGATGTCCCTCAGGAGCAGCCAGATCTGGGCCAGATGAGGATGCCATAGGCATTAAACCGTGGGTCTGTATGAGGCCTGCTGGGGCTGCTTAGTGTAGCCAGGGGGCAAGGGACGTCAGGGGAGACAGGCTGGGGGAGGGGCTCCGTGTGGGAGCAAACTGTTCAGGCAATGGGGTAGGCAAGGCAGATTAGTACTAGCGCCAACTCCAGAATGCAGCAGGTTCTGCAGACAGCAGCATAAAGTAGCAGGGCTCTGAAGACGGTGGCAGGGCCCCAGATCACAAAGCTGCTAACACCCCTCACATCTCCTGAATTGTCCCTGCTTCCCACTGCTACTGCTCCTACCTTCCTTCTGGTCCCCGTCATCTCACCCCTGGACTATTGCTACCGCCTCCTGAAGGACGAGCTGCCTTTGTGAATTCTTGGAAGTGCTACAACAATCAGATTACTTGCCTACTTAAAACCTGGGCAGAATGCATGGGCTTATTTTTGTTGCATGCACCCCTCTCTGGTAGTCTGGTGAAGCCTGTGGACTTCTTCCTATGATGATGCTTTATTTTATTTTATTTTTGAGATGGAGCCTCACTGTTACCCAGGCTGGAGGGCAGTGGCATGATCTCCGCTCACTGCAACCTCCGTTTCCTGGGTTCAAGCGGTTCTCGTGCCTCAGCCTCCCAAGTAGCTAGGATTACAGGTATGTGCCACCACACCGAGTAATTTTTGTATTTTTAGTAGAGAAGGGCTTTCTCCATGTTGACCAGGCTGGTCTCTAACTCCTGACCTCAAGTGATCTGCCCGCCTCAGCCTCCCAAACTGCTGGGATTACAGGCATGGCCACCATGCCTGGCCCCTAGAGTGATGTTTTAAATGTGTAAAATAAAGTATACTGGGCTGGGTGCGGTGGCTCACTCTTGTAATCCCAGTGCTTTGGGAGGCCGAGGTGGGCAAATCAGTTGAGGTCAAAAGTTCGAGACCAGCCTCGCCAAGATGACAAACCCCATCTCTACTAAAATTACAAAAAAATTAGCCAGGCATGGTATCAGGTGCCTGTACAGTCCCAGCTACTTGGGAGGCTGAGGCATGAGAATCACTTGTACCTGGGAGGGGGAGGTTGCAGTGAGCTGATATCATACCACTGCACTCCAGCCTGGGTGACAAAGTGAGACGCTGTCTCAAAAAAAAAGTACATATATACACACATATGTATATAATGTATTATAAAGGCAACCGAGTATGTTAAAACACAATGATCAATTTATTTCTTAAAAATAAAATTTGTGACCAAGTGCAGTGGCTCACGTCTGTAATCCCAACACTTTGGAAGGCCAAGGTGGGCCGATCACTTGAGGTCAGGAGTTCGAGACCAGCCTGGCCAACATGGTGAAACCCCATCTCTACTAAAAATACAAAAATTAGCCGGGCGAGTGGCGGGCACCTGTCATCCCAGCTACTGGGGGGCTGAGGCAGGAAGAATCACTTGAACCTGGGAGGTGGAGGTTGCAGTGAGCCGAGATTGCACTATTGCACTCCAGCCTGGGCAACAAGAGCGAAACTCCATCTCAAAAGAAATAAAATAAAATAAAATTTGCAAATAGTAATGTATTTTTTTGTTTTTGTTTTGAGACAGAGTATCTCTCTGTTACCCAGGCTGGAGTGCAGTGGCGCTATCTTGGCTCACTGCAACCTCTGCCTCCTAATCCTAATTCAGAATTAGTGCTTGAGCTCTCCTCTTAACCTACAAGGACATGTTCCTCGATAATGGGCTTCCAGAGCAAAGGATATGTAACTTTGCTATTAAAAGTGACTGAAACCCTGCCAAGGCAGCATTTACCTAACTTAATTATTGTCACTTAGTCACATCTCTGTCCTCAGTGCCCGGCTAATTCTTGCAACCTCAAATATCATACATTGAATTGACAAGTTCTACTTTTCACTATTCTTTTAATTGTGGTAAAAATTATGTAACAAAATTTACCCCATTAACTATCTTGAGTAAACAGTACAGTAATGTTATAGTATGCACATTGTTGTGCAGTAACTCTTTAGAACATTTTCATTTTACGAAACTGAAATTTTATGCCCATTGAACAACTCCCCTTTCATTCTACTTTCTGTTTCTAACAGTTTGACTTCTTCAGATACCGCAGATAAGTGGAATCGTGTAGTATTTATCTTTTTGTGACCAGCTTATTTCATTTAGTACAATGTCCTCAAGGTTCATCTATGTTGCAGCATGCAACAGGATCACCTTTTTTTCCCTTAAGACTGAGTAGGCCGGGTGTGGTGGCTCATGCCTGTAATCCCAGCATTTTGGGAGGCCGAGGCAGGAGGATCACTTGAGGTCAGGAATTGGAGACCAGGCTGGCCAACATGGTGAAACCCATCTCTACTAAAAATATAAAAATTAGCCAGGCATGGTGGCGTGTGCCTGTAATACTGGCTACTCGGGAGTCTGAGGCAGGAGAATCACTTGAACCCAGGAGGTGGAGGTTGTGTTGAGCTGAGATCACGCCACCTCATGAGACTCCATCTCAAAAAAAAAAAAGACTGAATAATACTTCATTGTATGCATATGCCATTTTCACTATTTTTAAAAAAACATCCTTGTTGCTCTGCTCTGTGGTTTATTTTGTTCAGTGATGTTTCTCCTAGTATAAAACGTGAAGCTTGCTTTACCATGTACATTAAATTTACCACTCAGAAACCTTTCCAACTGAATAAATGGAGAATTTGTAGACACGAACATTTAACAGATATATTTCTTTCAGAGGTTCAGAAAACAAAAACGATGGCACAGTGACCATTAGAAATAGGGCAAATTTATAAAATAATTGATAATCTTTCATGATGTAAGTGATTTTATAAGGCATTTCATATCATCTGTCTTTTAAGCAATATGACAAAAACAAAAAAATAGAACCTGTTGACCATTTCAGTTGACAGCTACAGAGTTTTTTATTTATGGAAATAAGGTTTTCGAGTAATGATGATATTGAATCACTTTATGCTCTTAATGGCTTTTTATATAACTCCTTTGATCAGATGTGATTTGCAGAGGGGGACTATTCTCTGAAATTCTCAAACAGAATATAAAACAATGTAAACAGAAATGTTGCAAGTAAAAACATTTGTGTTGGATTACTAGGTGTTCATTTTACCAAGAGGATAATCCCTTTACATAATTGAAATAAGGAAGAAACAAAGGTGGGTGTAAACCTTTTATGGAGAGATCCTGGAAGCATGACCATGGCCAAAACAACTGATGGCTCAGCCAATTTCTGGAGATGAGACCTGCAGAAGTTTCATTATTTGTTGCTGTCAAGGTGAATCTCAACTCCATCCTGTGGATGAAAAGTCAAACTCTATAGAATATTTGAAGAGATTTATTCTGAGCCAAATATGAGTGACCATGGCCTATGACACAGACCCAGGAGATCTTGAAAACACGTGTCCAGAGTTATCAGAGTACAGCATGTTTTTATACATTTTAGGTTATAGGTGAATTCAAAGATTTTCTGATTGGCAGCTGGTTGAGTTTATCTAAAGACCTGAAATCCATAGAAGGAAGTGTCTGGGTTAAGATAAGGGGCTGTAAAGACTAAGGTTCTTATTATGCAGGTGAAGACTTCAGGTAGCAGGCTTCAGAGATAATAAATGTTTGTTATCCAACTTATAAAGGTGCCAGACTCCACCCGGCACGGTGGCTCACGCCTGTAATTCCAGCACTTTGGGAGGCCAAGGCGGGCCGATCACGAGGTCAGAAGTTCGAGACCAGCCTGGCCAATGTGGTGAAACCCTATCTCTACTAAAAATACAAAAATTAGCCAAGCGAGTGGTGGGCACCTGTAATCCCAGTTACTCAGGAGGCTGAGGCAGGAGAATTGCTTGAACCCAGGAGGCGGAGGTTGCAGTAAGCCAAGCTTGCACCACTGCACTCCAGCCTCGGTGACAGAGTGAGAATCCGTCTAAAAAAACAAACAAACAAAAAAAAGTGCTAGACTCCTAGCTAATTCTCTCATGGTTTTGGAAAAAGACCTAGAAAGGGAAAGGTATTCTCTATAGAATGTAGATTCCACATCAGAGACGGCTTTGCAGGAGCATTTCAAAATAGGCCAAATAAATATATTTTGAGGTAAAATACTTCAATTTCTCTCAGGGCCTGCTGTCACGCTGGAATCTTATGGCTACGAACAGTCTGTTCTGTCAGTCTTAAGGTCTCTGTTTTTTGGGGGGTTTTTTGAGACGGAGTCTCGCTCTATCACCCAGGCTGGAGTGCAAAGGTGCCATCTCGGCTCACTGCAACCTCTGCCTCCCGGGTTCAAGCGATTCTCGTGCCTCGGCCTGCTGAGTAGCTGCGATTACAGGCGAGAGCCACCATGCCCAGCTAATTTTTGTAGTTTTAGTAGAGACAGGGTTTCACCATCTTGGTCAGGCTGCACCTTAAGGTCTCTGTTTTAATATTAACACTGGTCAGCTGTGCCTGAATTCCAAAGGGAGGAAGGTATAATGAGGCGTGTCAGCTGGGCGCTGTGGCTCATGCCTGTAATCCCACTGCTATGGGAGGCCAAGGTGGGCAGATCAGTTGATGTCAGGAGTTTGAGACCAGCCTGGCCAACATGGTGAAACCTCATCTCTACTAAAAATACAAAAAAATTAGCTCATGCCTGTAGTCCCAGTCACTTGGGAGGCCGAGACACGAGAATCGCTTGAACCCAGGAGACAGAAGTTGCAGGGAGTTGAGATTGTGCCATTGCACTCCAGCCTGGGTGACAGAGTGCGACGCCTTCTCAAAAAAAAAAACAAAAAACAAAAAACAAAAAACAAACAAACAACAACAACAAAAAAAACAAGGAGCCATGTCCAACCACCCATTCCATCATGGCCTGAACTGGTGTTTTGTGTTTACTTGAGAATGCCTTTGTTCAAGAGGAAGGGTCCATTTGCTTGCTTGGGAGGGGCTTAGAATTTTATTGTTGGTTTACATTCCTCAGAGCTGACTGCCTTCCAAAAGGTTACACTCTGAAATTATTATCAACCCTGATCAATAAGCATAATACTAAGAGCTATACGTATGCTATTTGAATGGATTTATTTATCAGCCCTGTGGGAAAATATATATCTCACCTCACCTCATTCCCATTTACCCACTTTTCCCTTTCCCAATCTTAAGGCTCGTGTTGTCTAAACATTTGATAGTTTCAGCACAGTTTATATTTTATAAAAGCCCCCACTGGCTGCTGCTCAGAGAGCAGGTGTGAGCCCCTGATCTACAGAAGGTGTTGATTCAACTATCGGGCTGGGGCTGGAGAGCTGGGGAGCGGGGAGATGGGGAGGGGAGGGGAAGTTGGGGGAGGGGAAGCACATTCAACTGGAAGGGAGACAAAGGAGAGAGGCAGGAGGAGGGAGAATGAAGAGCTGGGGAAGGAGCTTTGGAAAAATATGGGAAAGTAAAGGATGGGGTGACAGAAGGAGAGGATGAGGAGTGGGCCAGCACCACGCAGAGAGCAAGAAGGAAGAAGGGGACAGGAAATGCAGAAACAGAGGGGAAGGACAAAGAAACTAGAACATACAGAGGCTTCGAATAAAAATCAATTCATCTCAAAGTGTTCAGCGTTTTCATGAGGCCGTGAGACTGAAATAGGAAGAGGCCCTTTATTTTCTTAGGAAGAGAACACAGACCGGAGGTGGGAGAGGAATGGTAGGGAATTTTCCAAACAAAGACAGGGCCTGTGGCCTCTCAAACTGCCCCCACCTCATGCTCACTGAAGCGTTCACACTGCAGCCCTGAACTCTCTCACAAAGAGGGTGAACTCCATCCAGAGAGGGGGGATCCGGAACCCATGCTTGCTTTCCATCCCAGCTGAGGGCTGGAGAGTGACACTGCAGAGCTGGGGTTTAGGACGTGGCCTTGGGGACAGGGTAGGCAGGAGGTCAGCAAGGTTTAGAGAAGATGGATATATTGGGTTGGGTGAGAGGCCTGGTGCTGGGAGTGGGTTTGTTACAGAGAAATGCCTCCAGGGCCTTGTCCAGGGTGATCCTTGGCCACCGGGGTCCTGAGGGGACTGGCGCTGCACGCCTCAGGGATGCAGTATAAGGAAATCTGGGGCTCCCCAGCTTCCTGCTCTGGCCTTCTCCTCTGGACATGCTCGTGTTGCCATAAGGAGAGACAGAAACATCAGCAAAATCAAATCAATGCTTCCAACTGTATCCCTAGCCCCTCCACTCCAGCCAGATTTGGAGATGCTACAGATACTCCCCTCCCCAAGTAAAAACTGTCTTAACTCTTGACACCTTGGGGCTCAGGGTACACTTTGAACACCTTGGGGGCCTGGGTACAGGGTGGGTAGGAGGTGAGAAATGATTCCCCTTCTTCTCGCTGGAAAGAGAAGGCCTTGGCCAGGGGACAGAGCTCAGGGACTCTGGCCACTCCAGTACCTGCCCCTACAGAGGTCAGAGAACGGCAGGGCTAGCCCCTGGTACAGAGCGCTGAAAGGAGGGTTCCCCTCCAACTTCTGACTGGTGCTGGTTGAGAGACTGAACAAACTAACCCACTGAGTTTGTTTCCTCACCGCAAAGTGGGTCGAATGCGGTCTGCTTATGATGCATGGAAGGGATGCAGTACTCCCTGGGGTTTACAAGAACTCACAGAATGGCAGCAAGGCGAGTTAGAAATATCCTGGGCGCCTGTTTTTAACAAATTCATTCACTCCTTCATTGCACACATGGTTATTGAGTGTCTGCTACGTATGTAACAAGCACTGTGGATACATCATTACACAAGACAGATTCTCCATCTCCCCAGCAGACATTTCCGTGTGGGCGGGGGTGGGGAGGGAGCACAGTACAGAGTAAACAATAAATAGTTAAATAATATAGCAGAGGGAATTTAGTGCTAGGAAGAACATAAAGCCAAAGAGGGAGGTAAGGAGGGGGAGGGGAGATGGAATTTTAAATCAGCTGGAGCATATGTATGAAAATGTGGCGTGTGGTGGCTCACGCCTGTAATCCCAGCACTTTGGGAGGCTGAGGCGGGCGGATCACCTGAGGTCAGGAATTGAGATCAGCCTGGCCAACATGGTGAAACCCCGTCTCTACTAAAAATACAAAAATTAGCTGGGCGTGATGGCGCGAACCTGTAGTCCCAGCTTCTTGAGAGGCTGAGGCAGGAGAATTGCTTGAACCCAGCAGGTGGAGGTTGCAGTGAGCTGAGATGGCGCCATTGCACTCCGGCCTGGTGACAGAGCGAGACTCTGTCTGAAAGAAAAGGAAAGAAAAATAAAGGAGAAAGAAAAATAAAGGG